>NC_048317.1:18581573-18612886 GCF_013100865.1 Trachemys scripta elegans
AGTAGGTGGGGGTCGGATGTGGGTGGGGCTATTTCCTGACTATTAATAAAGGAGATGCTCAAGGCCAAAGCAAGTTCGATAAAACACGGTTTCACCTATAACGCAGTAAGATTTTTTGGCTCACAAAGACCGTGTTATATCAGGGTAGAGGTGTAGTTTACCCTTTGTTTCCACTTAATGTAGTTCTACCAAGCCTGCATTTCTCCAGCTTATTTATGAGAACGTCATGTGAGACTGTGTCAAAAGCCTTGCTGAAGTCCTGGTATAATATGTCCACTGCATTCCCCATATTCACCAAACCAGTTACCCTGTCAAAGAAGGAAATCAAGCTGGTTTGGCATAATTTGTTCTTAGTAAATCCATGCTGGCTGCTAGTGATCACCCCTCCATCCTCCAGGTATTTACAAATTGAATGCTTTATAGATTGCTCTAGTAGCCTTCATGTATTGAATTCAGGCTGACTGGTCTATAGTTCCCCAGTTCCTCCTTTTTCCCCTTTTTAAAGATGGGCACTACACTAGCCCTTCTCCGGTCTTCTGTTATCCATGAGTTTGTAAATATTATTGCCAGTGGCTCTGAGATTTCTTCAGCTAATTCCTTCAGCACTCTGGGATGGATAGCATCAGGCCCCACTTTCTTTAATTCATTCATATTGATTAGAAGATCTCTGATGTCTTCTTTTCTTCTCCCAATCTGCATCCGTTCCCCTTTATTGTCTGTGGTAACTTGGCTAGTCATTTAGTCACATGTTATTTTTTGTGAGAAGACTGAAGCAAAGTCGGCATTGAGCAGCTCTGCCTTCCTATCAACTTCTGTTACCAGCTCACCTTCTCCATTGAGCAGCGGACCCTCACCATCCCTGATCTTTCTTTCTTTTTTTTTCTTTCTAACATATTTGTAGAACCCCTTCCTGTTGTCGCTAACATTTCTTGCAAGTTGTGACTCATTCTTTGCCTTGGCTTTCCTGAGTTTTGGCCCTGTGAGGGGAGGGACAGCTCAGTGGTTTGAGCATTTGTCTGCTAAACCCAGGGTTGTGAGCTCAATCCTTGAGGGGGCCATTTAGGGCAAAAATCTGTCTGGGGATTGGTCCTGCTTTGAGCACGGGGTTAGACTAGATGACCTCCTGAGGTCCCTTCCAACCCTGATATTCTGTGATTCTACATGCTTGCCCTATTACAATGTATACTTCCTTGGTGACATTTCCCTGTACATAACCCTTTTTGGTTTTTAGATAATCAGTACAAAGTTCTGCAACTCAGAATTTCAACTGCACCAAGAGAATTTACCACATGCTTAGCAGTCATGGCTGCTCACCTGAAGAATCTGTGGAACACAGGCTCCCATTCAAAGCAACAAACAGCCCAAAACAGCCATCCTCCAATGGGGCCCCTTTTAGAGACAGCACTGCAAACCCAGCCATTGGGGCTGGTTCTCAAGATGCTGCATTTCAGTATCGAGGGGATGTTGGTACCTAAAAGGGATATCCTCTCTCTCCTAACTACAAACATTGAAGCACACATAATCTTGCTTTAGGAGATGCACTCAATCACCAATAGGCAACTTCCTGTTCCATGTTGTGCTGTCACAAACCATATGGGATGGCATCTTATGTTAGAGAAGGGCTGTCTGCTGCCTCAATATTGGCATCTGGTCCAAATGACATCATAGAATGACATGTGATAAGTGTGAATGGGCTTACTCTGATCAACATCTACAAGCCTCCATCAGTTAACTGGCCAGTTACCACTGTTTTCCAGCTTTTCAGGTCCTTCCACCTACTGTGGAGACTTCAATTCTTGCATGTCAATAGGGGATAGTCTGACAACAGCACAGATGGAGAAAATCTAATGGAATGGGCAACAAGTGCTGACCTACAATTCCTCTATAACCCAAAGCAAATGCTAAGCTTTCACAGTAGCAGATGGACAACAGGCTCTTCACCCAACACTGCATTTTCATCCTCTAGGCAACTGCCATCCAGTGGTCATAGAGTGAAAGGTGCTTGAAAATTTCCAAAAGTCTCAACATCAGCCATCTTTGAACACCACGGGCCTGCAGATATCAACAACTTAGGGTATGTCTACACTACGGGATTAATCTGAATTTATATAATTCAAATTTGGGAAACAGATTGTATAAAGTCGAATGTATGCGGCCACACTAAGCACATTAATTCGGCGGTGTGCATCCAAGTACCGGGGCTAGCGTCAATTTCTGGAGTGTTGCACTGTGGGTAGCTATCCCATAGCTATCCCATAGTTCCTGCAGTCTCCCACGCCCATTGTAATTCTGGGTTGAGATCCCAGTGCCTGATGGGACAAAAAACATTGTTGCAGGTGGTTCTGGGTACAGCCTCACCCCTCCCTCCCTCCCTGCATGAAAGCAACGGACGGCAGACAACCATTTCGCGCCTTTTTTCCTGGGTGAACACTGCAGACTCCATACCACTGCAAGCATGGAGCCCGCTCAGCTCAAGACAGTAGTCATGAACATTGTAAACATCTCGCGCATTCTCGTGGAGTTTATGCTGAGCCAGGACCAGAAAAACGAGGCAAGGAGGCAGCGGCGGCGGCAGCACAGCGACAAGCGTGATGAGGACATGGACATGGACACGGACACGGACACAGAATTCTGTCAAACCGCAGGCCCCGGTGCTTTGGAGATCATGTTGTTAATGGGGCAGGTTCCATCCATGGAACACCGATTCTGGGCAAGGGAAACAAACACAGACTGGTGAGACCGCATAGTGTTGCAGGTGTGGGATGATTCCCAGTGGCTGCGGAACTTTCGCATGCGTAAGAGCACTTTCATGGAACTTTGTGACTTGCTGTCCCCTGCCCTGAAATGCCAGAATACCAAGATGAGAGCAGTCATCACAGCTGAGAAGCGCGTGGCGATAGCCCTGTGGAAGCTTGCAACTCCAGACAGCTACCGGTCAGTCGGGAATCAATTTGGAGTGGGCAAATCTACTGTGGGGGCTGCTGTGATGCAAGTAGCGAAAGCAATCACTCAGGTGCTGCTACAAAAGGTAGTGACTCTGGGAAATGTGCAGGCCATAGTGGATGGCTTTGCTGCAATGGGATTCCCTAACTGTGGTGGGGCGATAGATGGAACCCATATCCCTATCTTGGCACCGGAGCACCAGGGTACCCAGTACATAAACCGCAAGGGATACTTTTCAATGGTGCTGCAAGCACTTGTGGATCACAAAGGACGTTTCACCAACATCAACGTGGGCTGGCCGGGAAGGGTTCATGACACTCGCGTCTTCAGGAACACTACTCTGTTTAAAGGGCTGCAGCAAGGGACTTACTTTCCGGACCAGAAAATAACCGTTGGGGATGTTGAAATGCCAATAGTTATTCTTGGGGACCCAGCCTACCCCTTAATGCCATGGCTCATGAAGCCATACACAGGCAGCCTGGACAGGAGTCAGGAGCTGTTCAACTACAGGCTGAGCAAGTGCAGAATGGTGGTAGAATGTGCATTTGGCCGTTTAAAAGGTCGCTGGCGATCGTTATTGACTCGCTCAGACCTCAGCCAAACCAATCTCCCCATTGTTATTTCTGCTTGCTGTGTGCTCCACAATCTCTGTGAAAGTAAGGGGGAGACCTTTATGGCGGGGTGGGAGGCTGAGGCAAATCGCCTGGCTGCTGATTACGCGCAGCCAGACACCAGGGCGATTAGAAGAGCACACCAGGAAGCGCTGTGCATCAGAGAAGCTTTGAAAACCAGTTTCATGACTGGCCAGGCTACAGTGTGAAATATCTGTTTGTTTCTCCTTCATGAAAACCCGCCCCCTTTATTGACTCATTCTCTGTAAGGAACCCACCCTTCCCCTTCCCCCAGCTTGCTTTCAAACCAAATAAAGTCACTATCATTTAAAAATCATTTATTCTTTATTAATAGATTATAAAAAGAGGGAGGGAACCCGGGTGGGGTTTGGGAGGAGGATTGGTGGGAAGGAAAAGGCCACTAAAAAAAGGTTAAAAAAATGACAGCCTTTTGCTTGGGCTGTCCACTGGGGTGGAATGGGAAGGTGTACGGAGCCTCTCCCCCTCCCCCCGCGTTCTTACATGTCTGGGTGAGGAGGATATGGAACATGGGGAGGAGGGAGGGAGGTTATACAGGAGCTGTAGCGGCACTCCGTTTTCCTGCAGCCGTTCCTGAAGCTCCACCAGACGCCGGAGCATGTCTGTTTGCTCACGCAGCAGCCACAGCATTGCATCCTGCCTCCTCTGATCTTCCTGCCACCTCTCATCTCGAGCGTCTCTCCTCTCCTCACGTTGGTCCCTCATGTCCTCACGTTGGTCCCTCCTGTCCTCACGTTCACTGGCTTCTTTCCTATACTTTGAAACCGTGTCCTTCCACTCATTCAGATGAGCTCTGTCACTGCGGGTGGATTCCATGATTTCTGCAAACATCTCATCTCGCGTCTTCTTTTTCCGACGCCTTATCTGTGATAGCCTTCGGGACGGAGGAGGGAAGCTTGAAGAATTTGCAGCTGCTGTAGGGAGGGGAAAAAAGATACATTTTTGCAGAACAATGCTTATACTCTTTCATGGTGACCAACACTATTCACATTACATAGCACATGTGATTTCTGTGCAAGGTCGCATTTTGCTTCTTAATACTGAGTGCCTGTGGCTTTGCTGCTAGAGATCACAGGTCCGGGCAACAGAATTCAGCTTGCATGCGGCCATGGTAAGCCATTGTCTTTCGGCTTCTGCGCCCTCCTTTCCCACATACCAAGCAAAGCCCATTGAGTGCTGCAGTTTTCCTGTTAACATTCAGCAGCAGCAGAAAACAAACTAACCACCCCCCCATCCAATTCTCTGGATGATTGCTTTATCCCTCCCCACACCGCGTGGCTGGTATCAGGGAAGATCCCTGCAGGAACCAAACTAACCCCCCGCGCACCCTCCCTCCCGCCATGAATTCTCTGGGATGATCGCTGTACCGCTCCCCCCACCGCGTGGCTGGTATCAGGGAAGATACCTGCAGGAACCAAACTAACCCCCCCGCTCCTCCTGCCATGAATTCTCTGGGATAATTGCTGTACCCCTCCCCCAACCGCGTGGCTGGTAACAGGGAAGATCCCTGATAGCCAAACGCGAAAAGCTCAGGGCCAATTTGCCCCCCTGCGCTTGGCTAACTGCAGGGAAGGATTTCTTTTCAGCCACAGGCAAACAACCCAGTAAGAACGGCCACCTCTGTCCCCTTAATTAAGTTCCCATATTTCAACCAGGTTACCATGAGTGATATCACTCTCCTGAGGATTACACAGCAAGATAAAGAACGGATGTTGCTTGAATGCCAGCAAACACCGGGACCATACGCTGCCAGGCTTTGTCAGGCAATGATACCAGATTATTTGCTGCAAGCATGGCGTGGTCAAGTGTCCTACCATGGAGGACGGAATAAGGCTGCACTGTCCAGAAACCTTGTGGCAAGGCTTTTGGGGTACCTCCAGGAGAGCTTCATGGAGATGTCCCTGGAGGATTTCCGCTCCATCCCCAGACACGTTAACAGACTTTTCCAGTAGCTGAACTGGCCGCGAAGGCATTCCAAGTCCTCAGGGCAAAGTAATCATTAAAAAACGCTTGCTTTTAAAACAAGTTTTATATTTTAAAAGGTAAACTCACCTGAGGTCCCTTCCATGGGGTCATGGTCTTGGATACTGGCTTGGGAGGGTTGGGAGGGTATTTCAGTCAGGCTGAGAAAAAGATCCTGGCTGTTGGGGAGAACGGAGTGCTGGGTGCTCTCTGCAAGCTCGTCCTCCTCCTCCTCCTCTTCCCCATCTGCAGAATCCTCAGGTGTAGCTGATGAGACTATCCCTGACCTGGAATCCATGGTCACAGGTGGGGTAGTGGTGGCGGTCCCTCCTAGAATTGCATGCAGCTCGGCGTAGAAGCGGCATGTCCGCGGCTCTGACCCGGAGCGACCGTTTGCCTCCTTTGTTTTTCGATAGGCTTGTCTGAGCTTGACTTTCACGCGGCACTGATCTGAGTCCCTATTGTGACCTCTCTCCATCATGCCCTTGGAGATTTTTTCAAAAGTTTTGGCATTTCGTCTTTTAGAACGAAGTTCTGCTAGCACTGAATCCTCTCCCCATATAGCGATCAGATCCAGTACCTCCCGTACGGTCCATGCTGGTGCTCTTTTTCGATTATCGGCCTGCATGGTTACCTGTGCTGATGAGCTATCTGTGGTCACCTGTGCTCTCCACGCTGGGCAAACAGGAAACGAAATTCAAAAGTTCGTGGGGTTTTTCCTGTCTACCTGGCCAGTGCATCCGAGTTCAGATTGCTGTCCAGAGCGGTCACAATGGTGCACTGTGGGATAGCTCCTGGAGGCCAATACCATCGAATTGCGGCCACACTAACCCTAATTCGAAATGCTAAAATCGATTTTGGCGCTACTCCGCTCGTCGGGGTGGAGTACAGAAATCGATTTAAAGAGCCCTTTATTTCGAATTAAATGGCGTCGTTGTGTGGACGGGTGCGGGGTTAATTCGAATTAAGGCTGCTAAATCCGAATTAAAGTCGTAGTGTAGACCAGGCCTTACAGAAGTCCCCATGGAATTTTTGGAAAGCTTAGTGGGAGGTCTTTCAGGCAGAACTAGAGAAATATGTCAGCGAACTGGCTGAACTGGACTTGATATGTCCAATCAACATAAATGCCTCCTACCAAATTTTCTATGAATTAGTTCAATCAGCTGCTAAGAAATTGATCCTTAGAGACTATTTCGGACCATGTATCCCTAGGTGGTTGTCAGAGGCAATTAAGCTCCATCAGGAATTCAAATATGCTGATAGTGAACAGGAGGTCTGTAATAAAGGCCTTGGTGAGTTAGGTGACCTAGTGGTTAGCGCACCTAATAACTCCGTCTCAGTGGATTGGTTTTACAGTCCTGGCCTCCTTTAATCAGAGGGGTGGTGAGGTGGACAGATGGTTTGGCTCCCTCCTTTTGTGGGGGCAGTGGTAGGGCAGCCTCGGCCCATGCAATCCTCTGGCCTCCAACCCATGGCCCTAAAAGGATCAACAATGTCTGGCCCCCAAAGGTGCCCTGTGAGTTACCCTCCCTGGATCACTTCCTACTGCTGCTTTTTTCTCCCCACTTTGGGTCCTGGATAAGATGAAAAGAAGAAGAAAAGGTAACCAAACTGTCAGCCCCACCGGGCTCAGCATACTGTCTTACTCACTCAGAGAGGCTTCTCTGATGACCTTGTCAGGAGTCTGCAGGGTAGGTCTATCCTCCTTCCCAGCCTCCCCCTTCTGAGCTGGGTTGATCCATTTTCAACCCGTTCTTCAGTTGGCGCATGCTCTGCAGGGCTGCCAGGGTCCAGTTCTGTCCTTTAAGCCTTCCGGCCCAGTGTAGGGTTTGTATACCCCATCACAAGGTCATTAATAAGAGCAAGGAACTTATTCAACTGCTGGATCAAATCAGGTTCGATTGATGCAGAAAGATAGTAACAAACATGGACTTAACTTATGCTAGCTAGAAAGCCTGGCAGATCATCAAAAGACTTTCTGGAGTGTCCCACCTCTGCAAAAAGGAGATTCCTGGCTCCGCAAATGCTATTACATCCCAGTTAATAGCTAATGGTTGTACACAGAACTTGGCTTAGTCTTTTAGCCAGGAGATCAAAACTGAGGTTACAGACAAGTGGCAGATAGAGCCCTGCGTGGGACTATTTTAAAATCCCGCTCCCATCCACTCCCAGTCCTGCGAGACCTGTGGAAGCCCAGCTCTGCTGCAGAGCTCTACACTAGCCCTGCGCAGGGCTCTACTGGCAGGCTCCTAGTGTGGATTCAAACCTGATGGCTCCTTTTTTCAAAGAGCTGGACCAGGCCATAAGTTTATGACAACAGGAAAGGTTCTAGGCCTGGATTACATCCCCATGAAATTCCTTCTTCACTTAAGCCCAAAAGCTTGGCTGCTTTGGGTTCCCAACCAATGTTTCCAGGACAACTGCATCCCAAAATTCTGGTGCAGGGCAAAGGTCATCGCTATTCTGAAACCAGGAATACTGCTGGAAGATCCCAAGAGTATCGATCTATCTCTCTTCTTTGTGCCACATACAAAGCTTATGGAGAGACTGATTCTGATGCGCATCAGCAAAGTTATTGAACCACAACTGCTGTCTGCTTTGGCTGGCTGCAGACGAGACCAGTGTACCCAAGAGCAAGTCACCTGCCTAACACAAGACATAGAAGATGCCTTTGAGAAGGACAAGAAAATTGGAGCCATTCTGATGGATCTGTTAGCTGCATAAGACACTGTTGCAGACTATTCTCTGTGAGCCTCTGGTGCAGTTCAACACAAATAACAAATCAGAGCTTCATCTTACAAGCTGGAAACAAAGTCAGCTAGCTTAGGTGTCACAGTAACAGAGTCCCCTAAAGATCTGTTCTAGCTCCTCTTCCTTTCAATGTATAGACTTATGATCTACCAACAACTAAGGCTGATAAGTATGTATATGCAGTTGACTTCTGTCTCGCTGATGTGGGTAATGATTGACACGATATTGTATGGTCACTCAGCCAGGACATGAATGCTCTCTCCACTTATCTTTCAGCTGACACTTACATTAAGTGAATTTAAGATGGTGGCCACAATCTTCCATCTGAACAATGACCTGGCCAATCAACTCCTTTCAGTCTGTGTTGAGGATAGTCTATTCGTTTTCCAGCCAGTTGTCACTTATTTAGGAGTCAACCTGGACTGTAGTCTAACATACCAGTCCCCTCTAGAATGCTTAAAGAAAAAGATGCCCTCCCCCACTGTGCTCCAGAAACTAGCAGGAACCCTTTAGGGAGCAGAGGCAAATGTTTTATGGACCTCAGTACTGGTACTGGTATTCCTTCCCGTGGACTATTTTGCAGCAGTTTGGAGTAGGAGTTGGCTCACGCATCTTGTTGATTTAGAGCTGAATCCAGCTACCTGTATCATTAGTGATTGTCTTAGCCACACATTAACATTTAATTGATATGTGTTGGCTCATATAGCTTCCCTAAACTTTGACGAGATGCCATCACCTTTAAAAATGCACAGAGGGCTATGACAGATGAAAACAATCTGCTGCACACAAGGCTGACAATGGTTTCAATAGGTGTAAATAAGCAACACACCTTGCCAGAACCAACTTTATAACATCCTTTTGTGGTGGCCATTCATACATTCATGTCCAGTGCTGCTGGTCCATTGTCAATCTTGGATGAACAATGGCATATGAGAGCTGACACCTATATCCTTGCAGAGTAGCAGCAACTAAGGGATAGAGAGACAGACATACTGATGAACTTCTGAAGTCCTAACTTACACCCACCTGTTTGCAATCTGGGATGCAGATTGGTTTAACAGGCTGCTAACTGGAACAGCGAGTGTGGCTGCCACAATGCAAAAATTTTGGCTTAGCCCAATCTTCACAGTGTGACTGAGGGGCAGCAATGCAGACAGTCAAACACGTGGTGGAAGAGCACACAATGAAAAGATTAGAGAGTGAACTGCAACACTTCCTAGATGATGCAGCACTTAGATGGCTGAACAATTTAGATATTGACTTGTGCTAAATATGAAAGACTTGAAGAGACAAGGGATCCAGGAATACCTGGACAATTTGGCTCATTTGAGGAACATCAGATGAATAACTCCATTCACCTGATCCTACATCCTTTCAACACACTGGGCCTCAGGATCAACAAAGAAAAGTTGTTACTGCTGTCAACCCAAATAATAGACTGCTAAAGGGTAGTGCTAGATTCCACAGCAGCAAGGACCAGTCTGCCATGGGACAGGTTCAACACCACAGTAGATCTCATAAACCAGCTACAAGCTCACTTTCAAACATGAGTTCACCTCAGACTTCTGGGTCATATGGCCTCTTTTACTTATGTCACACAACATAACAGACTTCATCTGTGCTCCACGCAAGGATGGCTGAAATCTGTGTATCTCCCAAACAGACATCACACAGAAATAAAGATCCTCTGAGAAGTCGTCTCATCCCGAGAACAGTGGAAGAAACCCTCTCCAGGTAAGCAAAGGGTTACCATTTTCTCCATATCTTCCTACCAAGATGTTGGTGACTGTTGTCTTCATGCTCAGAAGGGGAATTCACTTGGACCACTTTTAGACCCAAGGACTCTGGATTTCTGAAGGGACTCACTTTCATGTAAACATTCTGGACCTCAGAACTATTTGTCTAGCATGCATAGCATTTCTTCTCATGCTACATGAGCAAATGGTCCAAGTAATGACAAACAATACTACAACACTGTTTTACGGCAAAAGGTCATCTCCTCTTTGCCAAGAAGCTGTTCACTTCTGGAACTGGTGTGTTTTTAATTAAATCACTCCAGTAGCTCTGCACCTATGTGACACTGCACCCCATATTCTTCACAGTGATATTATTATTATATGATTATGGCATAATTATGATGCATTTTATGCAAGATGGTCATGTGAGATGTCATTGGAAAAGTTATGATTTGCTAAATATGATTATCCTATTTGTATGCATGTATCGTTTTTGTATCTGAAGTTATGAATATTGACTATGTATATGTATTTCAAATGTAGTTACACCGGGGTAATGCCCACTAGACAAGATGTTTTCAGTCTAGATGGTGAGGAAGAGCCTATTCGGGGCAATGGGCCATTAGGAAACAAAATAGTCCTTAGGAGAAGCTTAGCTCCCACCTGGGGAGCCTTCCTGAGAATGCTACAGACAGCCTCCGAGTAATGGCTGCTATGACTCTACAAGGACATGTGATGAGACCATGTCTCTAGACTCCATCGTGGGATGTCAGTATTTTTCCACAGACTGGTCTGGGAACCAAGCTTTGGGAACAAAGGGTTCCTACCATATGCAAAAGTTATATAAGGGAGGGAGTGACATCATCTGGTGTTCTTCGCTCCCCACACAAGAAGACTCCTGGAAACACCTGAGGAACAAAGACTGAACTGGGGGAAGTGCTGGACCCAGGCTAAAGGGATTTTTAGCTTGTGAATGAAACACCTGGGGATTCCAAGCTGTAAAGCCAGTGCAGCTTGCCCCTTAAGAATCTGCAGCCTGCTGGTATCATCTTTTAGGGTGATAATCTGCTATTCATATCCAATCTATTTAGTATATTAAGCTTAGTTTGTGTTTTTGTTTATTTGCTAGGTAATCTGCTTTGATCTGTTTGCTATCACTTATAATCACTTAAAATCTATCTTTTGTAGTTAATAAACTTTTTTTTTGCTTTATCTAAACCAATGAGTTGGAGTGAAGTGTGTGGGAATCATAACTCAGGGGCAAAAGACTGTTGCATACTCCTCTCCACATTGAGGGAGGTGGTGAATTTTATGAGCTTATACTGTACAGTTCCCTGTGCAGCACAAGACTGCATAATTTTTGGTTTATACTCCAGAGGGGGTGCATGCCTGAGGAGCTGGGAGTAGCCTTCCCATGTAGGGGCTGGTCAGAGAGCCTGCTTGTAACTGCAGCTGGGTGTGTCCCTACCTGTATGCATGCTGGTAAAAGTGCAGGCTGGAAGGCTTTGTAGCTTGTCACAGCAGTACAGTGTGAGACGGAGCCCAGGCTGGTGGATCAGGGGGCTCAGTGGTACCCCAGTTCCAGGCGGCACCCTGGGGGGAACCCGCCACACTGTGTTTGTCATTAAATTATACCAGTAGTCTGCACCTACCAGGCTTACCGAATGTCCTAGTGGAGCTGTTCAGCAGGCAATTTACAAGCAACCACAAATGGATTGTCAAGGTCTTCATCTTGCAGAGTATCTTCCTCAAGTGGGGTTATCTGATAGTAGACCTATTCACCACACACTGGAACAAGAAGTACCAAAAGCCATCTCTTGGCGGGAGGTTGGGAGGAGAGCTCTGAGTACAGGCCCTCTGACATCCACTTTACTCATCTTGTGGACTCCAGGGATCATGTACACCTAAACTACTGATGCTACTAATATTGAGGATCCTGAGGAACCCCAGACAGGACTCAGTAGTAATGATCATGTTAGCACCAGATTGGCCCAAAAAATTCTGATATTCAGACTCCAGGAACCTGTCAAGTCAGCCCCCGTCCTTCCTGATGTGATCTCCCAGAACAAATGGAAGGTCCTATATCTGGACCCAGCAACACTACATTAGCCAATGTGGATGCTGGCTGGTTACCTATCGACAAAAGAAGCTGCTCTACTGAAGTTCAGAATATTAGTGTGTGGTAGGAGGGACTCTGTTAGACTGACCTGTGCAGTGAAATGGATGAAGTGGCAGCACAATGCCACTTGTTTCTCTTAGAATTACAGGAATCAGGATCTCTGTTAGCTATCCTTACAGCACTCCGGGCTATACATCAGCTCCATAAAGCTGCAATATAGTCCAGGAGCCCACTCCTTCCTGGGATCTTAATATAGTTTTAGTCAGGTGAGTGGTCTTTTTGACCCCCTAGCAACATATTCACTGTATCATCTATCTATAAAAATGTCCTGTAGTAATAGCATCAGCCCAAAGGGTACGAAAAATTCAGGCACTTATGGTCGGTCCACTTTACATAGTGTTCCTTAAGGACAAGGTGACCCTTAAACCTCTTTCTAAAATCTTACCTGAGATTTCTTCAAATTTTCATGTAATTAACTTGCCAGTTTTCTCTCCCAAGCCCCACTTCAAATGGGAGAAGCCAAACTGCACACCAGGGCATTTTCATTTCATTTGGCATATGGGGAAAAGGATAGCTCAGTGGTTTGTGCATTGGCCTGCTTAAACCCAGGGTTGTGAGTTCAATCCTTGAGAGGGCCACTTGGGGATCTGGGGCAAAAATCAGTACTTGGTCCTGCCAGTGAAGGTAGGGGGCTGGACTCAATGACCTTTCAAGGTCCCTTCCAGTTCTAGGAGATGGGATCTCTCCATTAATTATTATTATTTGGACAGAATAAAGCCATTCAGAAGCTTTCCTAGACTACTTGTAGCATATGCAGGAAGGGTGAAAGGTCAACCAATATCCTATCCTACCCAAAGACTACCCATATGGACTTAATTGCATTAATTAATTAATCAGGGGTTCTGAACCTTTTTCTTTCTGAGGCCCCCACAACATGCTATAAGAACTCCAGGGTGCAGCAGTGGAGGGAAGGACTTGGGACTCTCGGCTGAGAGGAGAGGGGGCTCAGGCATAGGTGTAGTTTGACTTCTATTTTGGGTGGGCAGCTGCGTTCCCTCTAAGGTGCATGCCTGAGCGGCTGCAAAAGAGAACAGCAAGGGCTGCGGATCCAATTAATGGAGCCACACAGATGTAAGCTGGTGGTGTGGGGGAATAGCAGGTAGTGAGAGGGGTAGTGGAGGGGGGGGGAGTTTGGTGCGTGAAGGGCTGCAGTGGCTGGGGAGCTTGGCTGACCCCCTCCCCCAGCCAGGTTACCTGGCTGGGCTGTGGCAGGTGAGGAGAGGTGCCTCTGGGAGCCAATGGAGAACACAGTAGTAAGTTCACAGTGGCTGGCAGTTGAATTCTGCACAAGCTGGTGTCTCCATTGCTCAAATGTTTAGCCGCATGTACAGTGATGGTAATCAAGTCTGACGGTGACAAACACATGGATTATTGGGGCTAGATCTCCAAGGAAGAAGTGCTAGAGGATTTTAGCAGCTGAAGGTGGAAGAAGGTGGTGGTGTGTGGTTCTGGTTTTTTATTTTTGTTTTTTTGCCACAGACCACTTTGAGGTTAGGGGGATCCCTCCCAGCCACTGATACTACCTGGTCATTTAGGGGATGGTGAGTGTCTCCCAGACCACAGGCTCCAACTTTCCTTGGTGCCAGTGGGTGCTCGTCCCCACCCCAACTCTGCCTCCTCCCTGCCCCTATTGGACCCCTCCCCAAATCCCTGCCCTGGCCCCACCTCTTTCCCCGAGCGTGCCATGTTCCTCCTTGTAGCAGGGTGGTCACCCCCTCCTGCCTGGGAAGGGTTAAAGCCAGCCCTGCAGAGGGCTGGGGCTGTGGAAGGAAAGACTTGGGCTGATTGGGGAAACAGCCACAGCTGGGCCTCACCCCATCAGGCCCCAGCTGGCCTGTATAAAGAGGCTGGGAGCCAGGCACTCAGCAGTCTATCTCTGTACTCAGAGAGAGAAGGGCCTGGCTGCAGGGTGCTTCTGTCCCAAAACAGACCCCTGCGGTACCCCACTCGTTACGCCTTTCCAGCAGGATTGGGAACCATTAATAACAACTCTCTGAGTACGGTTATCCAGCCAGTTATGCACCCACCTTATAGTAGCCCCATCTAATTTGTATTTGCCTAGTTTATCGATAAGAATATCATGCGAGACCGTATCAAATGCCTTACTAAAATCTAGGTATACCACATCCACAGCCTCACCCTTATCCACAAGGCTCGTTATCCTATCAAAGAAAGCTATCAGATTGGTTTGACATGATTTGTTCTTCACAAATCCATGCTGGCTATTCCCTATCACCTTACCACCTTCCAAGTGTTGGCAGATGATTTCCTTAATTACTTGCTCCATTATCTTCCCTGGCACAGAAGTTAAACTAACTGGTCTGTAGTTACCTGGGTTGTTTTTATTTCCCTTTTTATAGATGGGCACTATATTTGCCCTTTTCCAGTCTTCTGGAATCTCTCCCGTCTCCCATGACTTTCCAAAGATAATAGCTAGAGGCTCAGCTACCTCCTCTATTAGCTCCTTGAGTATTCTAGGATGCATTTCATCAGGCCCGGGTGACTTGCAGGCATCTAACTTTTCTAAGTGATTTTTAACATGTTCTTTTTTTATTTTATCCGCTAAACCTACCCCCTTCCCATTAGTATTCACTATGTTAGGCATTCCTTCAGACTTCTCGGTGAAGACCAAAACAAAGAAGTCATTAAGCATCTCTGCCATTTCCAAGTTTCCTGTTACTGTTTCTCCCTCTTCTCTTTGCAGTGGGCCTACCCTGTCTTTGGTCTTCCTCTTGCTTCTAATGTATTGATAAAAAGTCTTCTTGTTTCCTTTTATTCCTGTAGCTAGTTTGAGCTCATTTTGTGCCTTTGCCTTTCTAATCTTGCCCCTGCATTCCTGTGTTGTTTGCCTATATTCATCCTTTGTAATCTGTCCTAGTTTCCATTTTTTATATGACTCCTTTTTATTTTTTAGATCGTGCAAGATTTCGTGGTTAAGCCAAGGTGGTCTTTTGCCACATTTTCTATCTTTCCTAACCAGCGGAATAGCTTGCTTTTGGGCCCTTAATAGTGTCCCTTTGAAAAACTGCCAACTCTCCTCAGTTGTTTTTCCCCTCAGTCTTGATTCCCATGGTACCTTACCTATCAGTTCTCTGAGCTTCCCAAAATCTGCCTTCCTGAAATCCATTGTCTCTATTTTGCTGTTCTCCCTTCTACCCTTCCTTAGAATTGCAAACTCTGATTTCATGATCACTTTCACCCAGGCTGCCTTCTACTTTCACATTCTCAACGAGTTCCTCCCTATTTGTTAAAATCAAGTCTAGAACAGTTTCCCCCCTAGTAGCTTTTTCAACCTTCTGAAATAAAAAGTTGTCTCCAATGCAGTCCAAGAATTTGTTGGATAGTCTGTTCCCCGCTGTGTTATTTTCCCAACATATATCCGGATAGTTGAAGTCCCCCATCACCACCAAATCTTGGGCTTTGGATGATTTTGTTAGTTGCTTGAAAAAAGCCTCATCCACCTCTTCCACCTGGTTAGGTGGCCTGTAGTAGACTCCTAGCATGACATCTCCCTTGTTTTTTGCCCCTTTAAGCCTAACCCAGAGACTCTCAACACTTCCGTCTCCTATGTCCATCTCTACCTCAGTCCAAGTGTGTACATTTTTAATATATAAGGCAACACCTCCTCCCTTTTTCCCCTGTCTATCCTTCCTGAGCAAGCTGTACCCATCCACACCAACATTCCAATCATGTGTATTATCCCACCAAGTTTCAGTGATGCCAACAATGTCATAGTTGTATTTATTTATTAGCACTTCCAGTTCTTCCTGCTTATTCCCCATACTTCTCGCATTTGTATATAGGCATCTAAGATACTGGTTTGATCTTTCCTCCCAGTTTTGTCCTGACTCTCCTTTCTCTCTGCCAATATAGCCCACACTCCCTCTCGTTTCCGACTCATCTCCCCGGTCTCCATGTTCCCCACTTACCTGTGGGCTTTGCTCACCTGTCCCCGTCGAACCTAGTTTAAAGCCTTCCTCACTAGGTTAGCCAGTCTGTGTCCAAACAGGGTCTTTCCTCTCCTCGAAAGGTGAACGCCATCTCTGCCTAGCAGTCCTTCCTCAAATAGCATCCCGTGGTCCAGGAAGCCAAAGCCCTCCTGGCGACACCATCTTCGCAGCCAGGCATTCACCTCCATGATGCATCTGTCTCTGCCCGGGCCCCTACCTTTGACAGGAAGAATTGAAGAGAATACCACCTGCGCTCCAAACTCCTTCACCCGTACTCCCAGAGCCCTGTAGTCACTCTTGATCCGCTCAGTGTCACACCGCGCAGTATCATTTGTGCCCACATGGATGAGTAGCATGGGGTAGTAGTCAGAGGGCCGGATAATCCTCGACAATGCCTCCGTAACGTCTCGGATACGGGCCCCCGGCAGGCAGCATACCTCCCGAGATGAAATGTCAGGGCGACAGATGGGCGCCTCCGTCCCCCTCAGCAGAGAGTCTCCTGCTCATTAAGGCCAGATCTTTGCTATCTGCTATAGTTCTAGCTCTTCAGAGTACTCCCATTGACTCATAAGTAGCAAGCACTGGGTTTGGTGCTAGGTGTTTTGTAGGATGAAGACTTTATTTGCAAGCTCTTTGAAGCAGGGATCTGTCTGCAAACTCCAAAGCCATGTGTCAATGTGCTCTGTTTACTTAAAGAACTTGTAAAAATGTTATGAGCCTACTCTGACTTTTTAAGCTGGTTTCACAATGTGTGTGTCACCAAAACTTTAACGTTGCATGTTTCTGTTGTACTTGCACAGCGTGTGTCCTAAACACCAATTTAAAATATCCATAACCAACCACTTGATATTTTACTTCCCTTCATATTTTCAGTGTTGGCACGTGTTTGTGGTTTTGTTTGCTTTCTGTGTTGCTTTATTATTTTTACTGTTCTATGTGTGAAGTATTCAAATTAAGAATTGACATCCCATAGAAATTGTATAAGCCTGAGTTGAATGCCTTTTACTCTCCTTTCCAGTACCAGAAAATACTGTATTAATATTTGCAATGAGAGCATGACTATTTCCAATTGACTCCATAGATTTGTTTAGCATCTTAAAGCCGAGCTGTGTGTGGAGGTAATATGTATGCAAGAGCATGCAGGGAGGGGGCTAGCTAGGTGCTGTGTGCAGGGATGGGGGTAGCTGAAGGTGCGGGGGGGGGGTAGGTAGGGGCTGTGTGTGGGCAGGGGGTAGCTTGGGGTACAGGGAGCGGGGTAGCTAGGGGCTGTGTACTGGGAGGGCTCCCCTGCAGTCCCTGTTTCCCCAACGGCTCAGCCAGCCATGGAGCCAGGTCCCCCAACCCAGTGGCTCTTACTGGCTTCCTGAACAAAGAGGACTGGGAGCTGAGGAGCAGCTTCAATCCTCTGCAGCAGCAGGAGACAAGGGAATGCCACGGCTGCCTGCTCCATGGCACTGCCAGAGCAGTAGCTGTCCCGCACTGCCCGGCTCTGGCTTCCCACCTGGCAGGGAGAGAAGGAGGTGGAGGGGTGTGTGTGGAGCTGCCTCAGGACTGCCCTGCTCTTGCAGTGTAGTTTCTGGGGCAGGGGCAATACCCCCCTGCCTCCCAACTCTGCCCATGGGTGCAGGGCTTCTGCCCTGTGGGGAACACTGGGGCTCTGAGATTCATCCCCACTGCTCCCAGTGTCAGCCCCACGGGGGCGCCTGAGATCAGGGCTTCAGCCCCGTGGGAAGTGCTGAGGCTCTGGGTTTTAGCTGCAGGGCCACCCCAAAAGGGTTCATGGGGGCCCCCCCAAAAGGGTTCACAGACCCCTGTTCAGAACCACTGTGTTAGATCATGCTATGCGTTAGACTACTTCCACCCTTGCATAAGCCTAGTTGGAATGGGCTCTAACCTGCAACTTCTGTGGCTTCCCTGAGAAGCCTACTGTGACAGTCTGGATCAACTTGTGAATGCCACTTTGTTTTATGAACACCATTTATGATTATAACCTTTACTGTGGATTAGAGCATCCACTTTGTAGCAGAGGTTTGGCACCTAGGGGAGAGATTGTAACTGAGATGCTATGACAAACCAATGCAGGGCCATCAGCCCTGAACAAGTCTTCCCTAATGGAACAATGTTTTCTATCAACAAGACACACACAAAATGGCCTTGCCTCCTGCTGTTGCTCATCAAAATACCTTTTTGATTAAGGGAAGGTGCACTGGGCTGGGCACCAAAATGCCATAAATTAAAGTGTCATTTTCTATTGACTGGTATTATTGCACTGTGGTAGCACCAAACAGCCTTGGTCCTGAACTAGGACCCCACTGTTCTATGCTTCGTTCAAACACACACAATGATGTTCCCTATCCCCAAAGAACTTACAATAATTCTGTGTGCTTCAAAACAGTTTTGTGTAAAGCCCCAGAGGTGCCCTAGAACGGAAGCAAGCATTTTACAGACATAAGGTAATATCTGTCCTACCTGAGAATAGAATGCAGATCTCTAATATGACAAACCAAAGTCTCAGCCATTTACTTACACTGCTTCTCAAAAAGAACCTGCAAAAACTATGCACGCTAGATATGCTGCCTGTAAGATAGGTCTCCTCTTGCTTACATAACCCCCTGTTTCAGTGTTTGTATAACCCCCACATGGTTACATTTGCATTTTGCATCCCCTCTAATGACTGGTTAAAGAGGATAACAGCCACTGCTTCTGCGAGCTAATGTAATGAGTCCTTTAGCTCAAGCAGTAGAGGATTGTGCTATAGCGGTAAAGGCGTAATCCTACCGTTGACCTATGTGAGAAGTTTTTAGTTAAAAAAGAAGAAAAACCTAGAAAGTTACATATATGATTATATTGCGAACTTCTAAAAATTGCAAACGTCAAGTACTCAGTAGTTAAAAATACTAGAATTAAGGTTGCCCATCCAATTCTAAATCTGTACCCTTTGTATTCATTATATAATCTTTAATTATTTGATAGTCCCCCACTGTGATGTCTATAAGGAGATAGCTTTCAGGTCTGAGTCACAGCAATGAAAGATCTAGAGAAACTGGTGGCCTATGGTTATGGCAATACAAACTATCAATATGGGTTGAGACTGTTAATTGTTATAAAAACTTATTCATTGACTACTTATTTGAAAAACACATGGATATTTATATTAAAGGTACACCATGGTCAACTCAAACAGGGCCTCAGATTTAAATTTTTTAATATCAAACTCTTAGTCCTGGTCTTCTCACAAACATGTATCAGTATAACTACATTGTTCAGTGACGTAGTTACACAGCCCTAACACCCCGTGTAGACAGTGCTATGTCGATGGGAGGCCTTCGCCTATTGACGCACCCTGAGAAGCCGTAGCTATGTCTACACTATGAAAAGAGGTCGATTTAATAGAAGTTGATTTTTTTATAAATTGATTTGATACAGTCGATTGTGTGTGTCCCCACTAAGCGTGTCCCCACTTAAGTTGGCGGTGTGCATCTACAGTACCGAGACTAACGTCGACTTTCGGAGCGTTGCACTGTGGTAGCTATCCCACAGTCTACAGCGCCCATGGGAATTCTGGATTGAGCTCCCAATGCCTGATGGGGCAAAAACATTGTCGCAGGTGGTTCTGGGTACGTCATGGGGGCCCCCCTCCGTGAAAGCAACGGCAAAAAATCATTTCTCACCTTTTTTCCTGGGTTGCCCGTGCAGATGACATACCATGGCAAGCATGGAGCCTGGTCAGCTCACTGTCACCATATGTCTCCTGGGTGCTGCTGTCAGACGCGGTACTGCAGTGCTACACAGCAGCATCCCCTGGCCTTGTCTTGCAGACGGTGCAATACAACTGCTAGCAGCGATCGTTGTCCCATGGGTGCTCTTGGTTGACCTTGGTTAGGTTGGTCGGGGTCGCCTGGGCAGACATGGGTGCTCCTGGCCAGCCTCGGTGAGGTCAGTCGGGGGCGCCTGGAAAAAAAAAAAAGGAAAGGCTCCAGGTCATTCTCTTCAAGTTTCGTCTAATGCAGGGGTCTCAAACACGTGGCCCACAAGGCTCTTGTGTGTGGCCTGCCAAGCTCCCCACGCCCCTCTGCCTACCCGTGGAATTGCCTCCTGATGCTGCGAGCCCCGCGCTGCTCTCTGAAGCAGCCGGCAGCACGTCCCTGCGGGCTGAGGGGGAAGGAGGCAGAGGGCTCCGGCATTGCCTCCTTCCAGGCACTGCCACCCCGCAGCTCCCATTGGCCGGGAACAGGGAACTGCGGCCAATGGGAGCTTCGTGGGAGGTATCTGGAGGAGCCGCAAGAGCAGCACAAGCAGGGAACCCTGAGCCTCTCCCCCTTCCCCAAGGGCTGCAGGGACACAGTTCCAGCTGCTTCCTCGAACGGAAGCCTGCTCTGGCCCCAGTGAGCACTGCTGCCACCCCGGAGCTGCTCTAGGTAAGCGGCACCAGGCTGGAGCTCACACTCTGAACCCTCCAGCACTCCCAACTCCCTGCCCTGAGCTACCTGCCACATCCCGCACGCCTCCTGCACCCCCAACTCCCTGCCCTGAGCCACCTGCTGCAAGTGCACCCTGACCCTCTGCCATACCCCTCTTGTACCCCACACCCCAACTCCCTGCCCTGAGCCCCTGCCACATCCCACACCCCTCCTGCACCCCCAACTCCCTGCCCTAAGCCCTCTGCCGCATCCTGCACCCCTCCTGCACTCCCTGCCCTGAGCCACCTCCTGCACCCTGACCCCTGCCGCACCCCTCTTGTACCCCACACACCAACTCCCTGCCCTGAGCACCCTGCACACCTCCTGCACCTCAACTCCCTGCTGTCAGCCCCCGCTGCACCCTTTCTGCACCCCCTGGGGGCAGCGTTGGGGTGGGGATTTCAGGGAAGGGATTGGAATGGGGCAGGGAAGGGGTGGGGCACGGGCGGGGCCTAATTGGAAGGGGTGGAGTGGGGGCGGGGCAAGAGGCAGTGGGGGGCTGTGTGTGTCGGACCAATGGCCTAGTCCTCATGCGGCCCTCGGGATCATCTGAGTTTGAGACCCCTGGTCTCAGGGCCGGCTTTAGGAAGTGCGGGGCCCGATTCGAACAGTTTTGACGGGGCCCCGGCAGGGATGACTGAAAAAAAAAAACATAAAAAAACACGTGGGGCTTGTACTCACTGGGCGGCACTCCTAGTCTTCGGCGGTGGGTCCTTCACTCGCTCCGGGTCTTCGGTGGCACTGAAGGACCTGCCGCCGAAGTGCTGCCGAAGACCCAGAGCGAGTGAAGGACCCGCCGCTGAAGTGCCGCCGAAGACCCGGAGCGCTGCCGGGTGAGTAAAAATTAACAAGGAGCCTCTAGTCAGGGAAGGGATTCTCAGCCACTTGCCCCCACCCCAGCGGCCCTGCCACTGGGCGCAGGGCCCTCTTAGGCACGGGGCCCGATTCGGGGGAATTGGTGAAATTGGCCTAAAGCCGGCCCTGCCTGGTCTAATGGATATTCAGTCCTGCCTGGAATATCATGCCAGCTGGAAGCTTCTGCCTCAGGCTGCTCTCCCAGTCGGCAGCACCGCGCGCTTGCACCTACCCCAGCCTACCCCTTGCGCCCATGGCTCGTGAAGCCTGGACAGTAGTAAGGAGCAGTTCAATTATAGGCTGAGCAAGTGCATAATGGTGGTAGACTGTGCCTTTTGGACATTTAAAAGCTCGCTGGGTCAGTTTACTGACTCGGTTAGACCTCAGCGAAACCATTATTCCCATTGTTATTACTGCTTGCTGTTGCTCCACAGTATCTGTGAGAGTAAGGGGGAGACGTTTATGGCAGGGTGGGAGGTTGAGGCAAATCGTCTGGCATCTGATTTTGAGCAGCCAGACACCAGGGCGGTTAGAAGAGCACAGCAGGGTGTGCTGTGCATCAGAGAAGCTTTGAAAACCAGTTTCATGACTGGCCAGGCTACGGTTCGAAAGCTCTGTTTGTTTCTCCTTGATGAAAACCCGCCCCCTTGGTTCACTCTACTTCCCTGTAAGCCAACCGCCCTCCCCTCCCCCATTTGATCTCTCCTTGCAGAGGCAATAAAGTCATTGTTTCAAATTCATGCATTCTTTATTAATTCGTCACACAAATGGGGGGATAACTGCTAAGGTAGCCTGGGAGGGGTGAGGGAGGAGGGAAGCACAGGGGTGGGGTAGTAGTAGGGGCACCTCCTGGAATGGCATGCAGCTCATCATAGAAGCGGCATGTCTGGGGCTCTGACCTGGAGTGGCTGTTTGCGCCTCTGGTTCTTTGGTTGGCTTCATGCGGCACTGCTGCAGGTCTCTATTATGACCTCTGTCCTTCATGCCCTTGGAGATTTTTTCAAATATTCCGGCATTTTGTCTTTTGGAATGGAGTTTGGATAGCACACATTCATCTCCCCATACAGCGATCAGATGCCGAACCTCCCATTCAGTCCATGCTGGAGCTCTTTTGCGATTCTGGGACTCCATGGTCACCTGTGCTGATCAGCTCGCTACAGTGGTCAAACAGGAAATGAAATTCAAAAGTTCCTGTCTACCTGGCCAGTGCATCTGAGTTGAGAGTGCTGTCCAGAGCAGTCACAATGGAGCACTCTGGAATAGCTCCCGGAGGCCAATACCGTCGAATTGCACCCACACTACCCCAAATTCAACCCAGGAGGGTCGATTTCAGCGCTAATCCCCTCGTCGGGGAGGAGTACAGAAATCGATTTTAATAGCCCTTTAAGTCGACAAAAACGGCTTCATCATGTGGTTAAATCGATCTAACGCTGCTAAATTCGACCTAAACTCGTAGTGTAGACCAGGGCTCAGGGAGGTGGATTAACTTTGGCAGAGGTAGCATCTTAACTAACTGCTACAGCGCCGCAGCAGCACTAGTGCCGCTGCTCCATTGTAAGTGTAGACAAGCTCTCAAAGTACTTCCACAGACTTCAAAATAGATCTTAAATACTCTCAGCCTCTTTGCAGCCCAGCCATCTCAGCACTGAGTACATAATGAAACTGACTTCTTGTCACTAGCAGTACTCTTTGTCCTGCAGTTGTTAAGCAAATATCTGTTCAATATCTTCATCAATGATTTAAATAATGGCATAGAGAGTACACACATAAAGTTGGCGGATGATACCAAGCTGGGAGGGATTGCAAGTGCTTTGGAGAAAAGGATTAAAATTCATAATGATCTGGACAAATGGTCTGAAGTAAATAGGATGAAATTCAATAAGGACAAATGCAAAGTACTCCACTTAGGAAGGAACAATCAGTTGCACACATACAAAATGGGAAATGACTGCAGAAAGGGATCTGGGGGTCATAGTGGATCACAAGCTAAATATGAGTCAACAGTGTAACGCTGTTGCAAAAAAAGCAAACAGCATTCTGGGATGTATTAGCAGGAGTATTGTAAGCAAGACATGAGAAGTAATCCTTCTGCTCTACTCCATGCTGATTAGGCCTCAGCTGGAGTACTGTGTCCAGTTCTGGGCGCCACATTTCAGGAAAGATGCGGACAAATTGGAGAGAGTGCAGAGAAGAGCAACAAAAATGATTAAAGGTCTAGAAAACATGACCTATGAGGGAAGATTGAAACATTGGGTTTGTTTAGTCTAGAGAAGAGAAGACTGAGAGGGGACTGTTTTCAAGTACATAAAACTTTGCTACAAGGAGGAGAGAGGTAAATTGTTCTTAACCGCTGAGGATAGGACAAGAATCAACAGGCTTAAATTGCAGCAAGGGTGGTTTAGGTTAGGAAAAACTTCCTAACTGTCAGGATGGTAAAGCAGTCAAGTATCAGAGGGGTAGCCATGTCAGTCTGGATCTGTAAAAAGCGACAAAGAGTCCTGTGGCACCTTATAGACTAACAGACGTATTGGAGCATGAGCTTTCGTGATGCATCAGTGGGTATTCACCCACGAAAGCTTATGCTCCAATACATCTATTGGACTATAAAGTGCCACAGGACTCTCATGGTAAAGCAGATTAGACAAACACCTATCAGGAACAGTCTAGACCATGGCTAGGCAACCTATGGCAGGCGTGCCAAAGGTGGCACGTAAGCTGATTTTCAGTGGCACTCACACTGCCCGGGTCCTGGCCTCTGGGCCGGTGGGCTCTGCATTTTAATTTAATTTTAAATGAAGCTTCTTAAACATTTTAAAAACCTTATTTACTTTACATACAACAATAGTTTAGTTATATATTACAGACTGAGAAAGAGACCTTCTAAAAACGTTAAAATGTATTACCGGCACGCGACTAAAGGAAGACTTGGCACAGCACTTCTGAAAGGTTGCAGACCCCTGGTCTAGCTAAAACTTGGTGCTGCCTTGCGGGCAGGGGACTGGACTAGAGGGAGGGGCGCAGAGAGAGCCAGCGGGGGAGACAGAGACCTGCGGGGCTGGAGGGTGGACAGACTCTGCCCCGCCAGCAGGCAGCCCCGCCCCGCCCCGCCCAGCTCGAGCGGCTTCTCGGTAGTAAGGGGCGGGGCGGGGCCCGCCTCACCCTCCCTTTGTTTAGACAGGCGGCGGGAGGAACGCATCTGGTTCTTTAAATCCCTGAGCTCTGCCCTTGCTTGCGCGCCGGCCTTCGTCGTTGCGCGGGTGGTCTCGCTGTCTTCTCTAATTGGCCAGGGGGAATAAGGGTGTCTCGCCTCCCAGCTCTAATAGGTTTCGCATGGTGCTCGTCTGACGCCCAATACGCTGATTGGCTAATGTAGGAATCCCTGGAAGCAGTTCCGGGAAACCCCGCGTGTTGCCGGGGTCGCGCCGCCGTCCATGAGGAGAGAGGAAGTGCGCGCGCGCCATTTGCAGTCGCTGCTTAGGCCTCAGCCGCGCCGCGCAGGCCGCGCTCCGGTGAGTGTCGCGGGGCCGCCACCGGGCGGGGGCGGGGGAGAGCCGTGCTGCAGCGCTCCGCTGCGGAGAGTCCCCAGCCGGGCCCGCGCCGATGGTGGAGAGCCACACGCTCTAGCGAGGCCCGGCGCTAGACGAGGCGGGCCCAGGGCGGCCGGGGCCTTGTGGACGGTGGGGGCTGTAGGCCGCGCTCGCAGAGGCGCTGCTGGCACCTGGCTTGGGATGGTGGGGGAGTGGGGCAGCTGAGGTGGCCAGCGGCGCATGGCGTATAGGCTGTCGCTGCCCGGTCTGTGGTGCGCGGGGCCGTGGCTGGTGGGCGGCTGTTTCCCGGCGGTGTGTGTGGGAGGTCCGCTCTGCGTACGGGTCGGGCCTGGCGACCGGGGTAGCGGGAGACTGACTTCCTCCGCTCCGCTCGACCACGTGGATTGGCTCCTGCATGTGGGTGACAAGAGGCAGGCGCTGGCTCCTGCTCCGTGTTAGGCTTAACGCCGTCCGCATTGCATTACATCTGCTGTGGGGAAAACGCAGCTCTCTCCCTCTTCAGCCTGTGCCACTATACAGTAGCTCAGGGAAGCTGCCTGGAGGCAAAGCCCCTTGGCTGCTGGCCACATGAGACCCTTTATCTCCACTACCACGTGTGCGTGGTTGGCTAGGAAATATTTTGACTAATGCTGATTTATCTGTATTGCCATGATGATGACACATCTGTTCTCTGTAAAACCACCCGTAGGAAGTATTTTGCTAGTGTGGGTTTTAGTAAGCTAAATTTTGCATTAAACCTATATAAAATAATTCAAGTTACTACTTATCTACTTCGTTCCAGATGGTAAATCTTGTTTAGTGTGAGAGAGATAAAATTCTCTAGGACCTGATTACTATGAAATTACATTTTCTGTTGTAAACTTTACTGAACTTCTGTTCACTAACATTTTGATTAAAAATACAGGTTTTTAAAGTGGATTTAGTTACTGTATTTAAGTGGCTTTGTTATCCGTTACTCTGTGAATGTAGCCAGTTACCCTACTTGACCTATGGTTCAACATAGGTTTATTTAGAGGAAGTTGATTAGACTTTTATTTCTTTTTTGTCTTCTCTCCCAGTACTGAGCAAGAAGATTCCATCAGCTTTGACACTTTTGTACTGTGGAGAGCATTGTGAGGGCCCCAAACATTTTGGAGTCCTATTTATGATGTATTACAGAACAATTACTAGTGTCATATACAGTGTACTTTGTAGGAGTAAAAAAGTTTCTGTAATTCCTAACTACAGTGCTTTGCTTTTTTTTTTTTTAATCCTTTCTGTGAAGTGACTGGCTTTTCTGTGTAAATTATAGGGTTTGCAGACTAGCAAAATTCTACTTAACCTTTTTATTCTAAAAGCCATGTTTCCTAAGAGTATTTAACATCCCTATTCAAGTGTCTGTCTAGGTAGTTATGATGTGAATCACAGGAGTACTTGTGGCACCTTAGAGACTAACACATTTTAAAATTTGTTAGTCTCTAAGGTGCCACAAGTACTCCTGTTCTTTTTGAGGATACAGACTAACACGGCTGCTACCCCGAAACCAGTAATACTTGTGTACACCAAAAACAAATGGATTTATTCTGGCAGTATCACTGTGTAGTAGATAAGTTCTCTAGCTGTAAAATAGAGAGAATAATTTAAGTGTCCTTTTGGAAGATAAATTCATGGATGTTAGGGCATGTCTTCACTGTAGAATCAAGTATTGTCCCTAACTTGAGTCCCATCCACACCCAAACCCTTAACTTGAGTGTGGTCCTGTTTGTAACTTGAGTTGGCTGACCTGTTTGTGGAGTGGGGGGGGTTAGCACAATTTGTCAGCTGCTACCCTGTTTCCCCGAAAATAAGACATCCTCCGAAAATAAGGCCTACTTACAGTTTTGCCTCTCGTTGTAATATAAGGCATCCCCCCGATAATAAGACCTCCCTGATAATAAGGCATCCACCGATAATAAGGCATTTTTCATTTCTGAAAAATAAGACATCCCCTGAAAATAAGACCTAGCGCATCTTTGGGAGCAAAAATTAATATAAGACACTGTCTTATTTTCGGGGAAACAGGGTAGTACAATCACTGAAGCCTGATATATACTAGGAAATTAGCAAAAAGAACAGGAGTATTTGTGGCACCTTAGAGACTAACAAATTTATTAGAGCATAAGCTTTCGTGGGCTACTGCCCACTTCTTCGGATGCTACTAGGAAATTAGGTCGGTATAACTGTCCCTCAGAGGTGTGAAAAAATCCATCCCCCTTAGCAATGGAGTTAAACTGACCTAACCCCCAATGCAAGATCACTGGTAGAAACCCTCCAATTGGCATAGGTAGCATCTTAACTGAAGCCCTCCAGCGGCGCATTTGCAGCATTTTAAGTGTAGACAAGCCCTCAGAATCATTCTGTGGAACTGGAGTGTTGTTAGGCTACCTTGAGAGGGAGTTGACTCAAATGTAGATAATGTAATATGAGTTAATTCTGCAGCCTTAGGCATTCATACCATGATGACAGGGCACTATATGTCTATATAGATACTCTTGAGCATAGCCTCTCAACCTGGGGTCGTAATGACCTTCCTCTAGCTGTGGGGGAGGTGTCCCTATGCTTTCCCGTATCATGAGGTCATTTTATGGGAAAGGTTGAGCAAAGCTGCTCTGGAGGGGTGGATGTGTTAAATACTCCATTGTATTTACTGTACTAGAAGTTAGACTTTAGGACCTTGGTAATCTGCAAAGCTCTTAATTTGCACGAAGGCAGTAACTTCATAGCAAAAATTTAGTCCTATAGCTTTTATACTAATTAACGTTTTGTAGTATATTTTATGTAATTTAAACTGTCATAAATAACTACTCATTTGTATCACAAATATTGCTTAAGGCAGTGTTTTCAACCTTTTTTCATTTTGTGGACCCCCTGCATTTTAATTGGAAATCTTAGACATAGTCTGCAGGCCCCTCGGGGTCTGCGGACCAAGGTTGAAAACCACTGGCTTAAGGTAAACTGATGCATTATAGTTAGGTTTTTGTGTGTGTAGAACTTGCAAAACTTTCTTTGGGTTGCCAGTCAGTAGTGTGAGCTAGTGAAGTTCTTCAGTAATTCAAGTCGCAGTTCAACTTCCGTTATAAACCCTTGCATTCCCTCACATCTTCCTTAAATTCTTCTTTTGGGTTTAAACTTTCCATGATCTTAGACTGAAGGTAACTTTTTTGGGGGAGAGGGAGGGATAAATCTGTTCTACTGTGCTTCAGTAAAGCTACTGGGGTAGGATATAACTTGTCAGTTTTAAAAAAACTTGTTTGATACATTCATAAATCAAATGGCTGAACTTCAAAATGTTCAATGTAATGTCTTTAAACCTCCAATGAGGCATTAGCTGTCTAGTAGGTGGTGATGACAGGGAGGTGGGGGAATTAAAATAAGTAACTTAGGGTAGGTCTACACTATGGGGGTAAGTTGACCTAAATTACACAACTCCAGTGATGTGAATATGTACCTTAGGTCAACTTACTGCGGTGTCTACATGGCGCTGGGTCGACAGGTGTTTCTCCCATAGACTTAACTTATGCTTCTCATTCCGGTGGAGTACCGGAGTTGATGGGAGAGCAATCGGCAGTTGATTTAGCAGGTCTTCACTAGACTTGGTAAATTGATTCCCGATGGATTGATCGCTGCAGCATCGATCCACCGGTAAGTGGAGACAAGCCCTTAGAAATGGTTTTGGTGCAAGCTCAATGCAAAATATCCATAAGGTTTTTAGTTATGCCTGCTGCCCTTTAAAGTTGACTGAGTACAAACTTTGCTGCTCCATGGTACCACAACCATTGTAGCAAGCTGAATAGCAGTCCAGGACAAGTCCCTGTTCTCAGCTGCTGTATTATCTTGTAGTTGGACTGGTACTAAAGGAGAACTTTTTTTTGTGGAAAAATGTAGGTTTGACTACTTGAATTACTTGAGTATAATTCGTCTCTGCCCCCCTCCCTCCTCAGGTAACTAAAAAACACCCAGAGTTCCAATTTTGCATGTGGCTAGACCTCAATGAGGATTAGTTACTTTAAGACTTTGAGATATGGGTAGGCAGGTAACTCAACAAAAAGAATACAGTGCTCTCCTCAGTTGCATAGTTGGCAATGCCAATATGGAGTCTTATGTAAAACACCATTCTGCAACTTCAAAATGGTGCAGATAGATAATGGCCTGGACACCAATATGGATTCTACACAAAACATCCACACTTAATCTACAGTTGCTCCCAAACTTCACATACTGCTGCTTGCTCAATAGGCACATCTTTATATGTATGCACCTCCTGAAGTCCACCCATCTTTGCACATTCTACATATCTCATGCATACCAAAGGAAATGATCCTTCTGGAAGTGTATCTATAATCTTTGCATACATCTGGGTTAAAGAATCTTCCTATCCCCCAGAAACTTGATTACTTGTGCAATTTCTTCATGTGCACATAATCAGTTTCATATGTACATTTTGTGCTTTCACGTATGGCTGGTTGATAGTTGAGCCACATCATGGGCATGATCCATGTGCAAACTCAAACATCTCTCCTTTTCTTTTTTACACTTGCTTCACTTCAAAGTTCTTTTCTAGTCTGAATAATTAAAGTAAACTTGTTACCTTCGTAATCAATTGATCTTACAGCATATTCAATTAACTTTCTTTGGTGACAAAAAAATTTTTACTGGTGTTTACTTCTGGTGTGTTTGCATAGCTGACACAGCTAAGTGGAAGAGAGCTGGATTATTTTCCTCTTTGTGCATCAGTATGACTGTTGAATTCCAGTTTACCTGTGCAGCCCCATTGAAGACAATGGGGTCATAAGGGTGTTGCAGAGGATGTGATTTGGCTTGTGTGTTGATGAAGCATGAAAGAAAAACCACCATTTAACACTCAGATTCTGGTCTGAGTTTGCAAAACTAGCAGATTGGAAAAAAAATCACTGCTTGTTATTGGAATGGTGTGCATGTCATCTGGAAATCACTGAGACAAAAAATACTCCTATCATAATATCTTCATGTTTCAGAGTAGAACTACACTTAGAGAAGCATTTGCAGTTAGACACGTGACAGGAGATGCATAGTTAAGGATGAATAATTTTAACATGGCTGGTTTGTGCATATGCATTACAATAGTCTTAAGTTATGTGATCTCACTAATTCTCAAGTTTTTTTGCAAAGATAAATGTATAACATGAAGAATACACTTGACTTGAAGTGAAGTAAAATAGGCTTAAAATTCATACTAAAAGTACATTCTGCATTGGAGTAATACTGTAGTAAAAACTTGATTGTATACTCCTACATAAATACCAAGCAGATAGTAACACTAAATATTTCATACCATTAGGTTATAACAGCAATACTTCATAGCTTATGAGAAGCTTTAGCTGTGGAACTGCAAATGCATTACGTTTGCAGCTAGAGGTGTACAGCCAATGATTCTCAGCACAAGTTTTAGTCAAGCTTGAGAACATGACTAAAGTCTTCAACTCTCTCCCGATGGAAGATGTTAATGCTGTGTGAAAATGACTTTTGAAGTGTTAATCCAGTTTTACGAAAAGCCTCTTAAAGGGACAACATCAACTTGAGCTACACACTTGTGAACATTTTTACTGTTATAGGTAATACAATTACTGTAGTTGAGGCTATTTTGTCTATTTCACTTTCCCTGTATGTCCAATTTCCTTGTGCAAAACCCTAGAAGTGAGAGACACTAAAGTAAAGAAAAATGATTGTCAAGCTACAAAAAAATCCCAAAGGAGTTGGGGGGGGGGGGGGGGAGAGAAGAGATGAGACTCAAAGGCTGATATATATAGCACCTGAAATATTTTTAAAACTATTTCAAGTTTTTGGGGGGAGAGATGGCTTTTAAAGATGCCTAAAAATTTGCTTGTGTTAGGTTTAATTTTGCATTTATTGACCTTTGTGTAATTCACTGCACAAACTTAACATTGCAGTAATGTTTTGGGATTTAATATGGTGGGTAGTGGTGCATAAGCATGGTTCTAGTAACATGTTCAGTACAGTAATATTGTCACTTTAAATAGAAACCATACACTATACCTTATTTGAATTTATTAGAAAGTAATATGAGGCTTGATCAAGAAGCAGAATGAATAGTTTAAGTGGATACATGTATACCATGCAGCTGCAAAAAGAACAGGAGTACTTGTGGCACCTTAGAGACTAAAATTTATTTGAGCATAAGCTTTCGTGGGCTACAGCCCACTTCATCGGATGCATAGACTGGAACATACAGCAAGAAGATATTTATACATACAGAGAACATGA